>NC_141341.1:15827500-15842500 GCF_037954235.1 Aulostomus chinensis
CCCCCTCCATCTTGGATTTCATCTCAGTGGATCAAACAGTTCATCAGGTTAGACTGTGAAAAAGTTCTTTCTTAATCCAGAGATCCAAAAATATGTGGAATTGAAAAAAAAAAAGAATCGAAAAATCATTGTAATCCTCAGGAGTGAAAGAATCCAACATGTAGGCGTCTGTTTGAATAAGCTCTCACACTCAGTGGACAAAGTTTGTGTGTGAGTGTGTGTGTGTGTGTGTGTGTGTGTGTGTGTGTGTGTGTGTGTGTGTGTGTGTGTGTGTGTTTGTCCACAGTCTGTCATGGTGGAGTAGTTTTGCCTGTAAAAAAAAAAGTTTTTCTTTATTCTTCATAAATAAAAGTCTTCTTGGCAAAAAAAAAGTAACCCAGGTGATCCTACCACAGCAAGTCCTCTGTCAAAAGTTCAGAGGAGACAAAAGATTCCACATGATAAAGATGGTAATCCAAACAAGATAATCCAGAATCATTGCGTCCACAGCAGAAAATCCTGTCATCAGACTCATTGTCATCGTACAACCCACGTCAGTGTCGTCCGCAGCCCCAGTAAACAGCAACCCAGACCACATCACCATGTCTTTAAATACACAAATGCATTTCCAGAGGGCCTTTATCCCCATTGAACCCCAGAAATAAAGGACCTACGCCAAGCAGGTCTCAGCCTCCCCCCTGTCCACTTACCACTTGGGCCAGAACCAGGCACAAGGTCTGCAGTATTACCCAGGTCTTCAGCAAAGCAGAGAGAGGAGCCATGGTCCCTCTCCCCTGTCTGTCTCCACTCGGTTCACCAAAGCCTCTCCTCTCGCTCCTCTTTACGCTCCCTTATTCCTCTCCAGGCCCGCACGGCAAGGAACTGGTGGGGTAAAGTTGTCTGAGAAGAGGAGGAGGAGGAGGGAGGGAGGGTGGGGGGTGAGTCAGGGCTATGTGGAGAGAGTTAAAAGGTGGAGAGGGACGGTGGATGGAGGGACTGAGGGGGAGTTAAGGGTGGGAAGGGTGCAGGACAGAGGAAGTGTAATTATGGAGTCCTAGACTTGTAGCTGGAGCCTTGATGCACACACACACACACATACACACATACACACACACACACACACACACACACACACTCACACACACACACACACACACACACACACTCTGTTCTAACTCTTAAAATCAAATTATCATTCATCAGTGACTCTTTGTTATGTCTCAAATTCAAAGGTTTTGAACCTTCTGCATGATTTCTAGGTGAATCATGAAATCAGAAGAGTGACTCTGCACTCATTTCCAGGTCGTGGAGTCGTGGCCAATGACCAAGCAGGGAGGCGGGATTTCAGCTGAAGGTGCTAGTTCAAACACATGCACATCTTCCGCTGGACTCAAAATATTTTTGTAGTTTTAAACATACTGCTGGACACTTCATTTGTACCCTTCAGGTGTGTTTTTCTTCCACTGCACTGAGTTTCTCCATGAACTTTCAATGACGAGCAACTGAAATGTGACAAATGGTTTGGATCGGAGCCAATAAATGTTGAACAATTTTCATTTACTGAACTAAATACGACACACAAAAAGAGCCGTGGGAGGAGGAGGGAGGACTACGTTGTAGGTTACTGTGTTGATGTAACACACAACTACAAGTCAAGCTTAGTTAACCGCAAAACACATCATCATCGTCTTAGCATGCGCACGTACACACACACATGCACGCACGCACACACACACACACACACACACACACACAGAGCCTAACACTAAGCTAAATCATTTGCTGCTTAACCCTAACCAGAAACGGTCTCCAACAGGTAACAAATATCACCACACTATTGAGTACACAGCATAATGCATTGATGTTTTTTTCATCTGCATTTACATGACATGAGTAACACGGAGGAATCACGTATTTCAAGAATCAAGTGAAGGGTCAAGAAACGTTTCCTGAGATGTTGATGCCACAAACACCAATGCTGATGTAGGAGAAGGAGGGAGACAAGGAGCCAAGCTTCGAAAAGTAAAGGGACAATCGTGAAAAGTTAATGTGAATTCTGTGTATGAGTGAGGATCATCAGGAGGAGGAGACGACTCCCAGAACAATGACCAGGCTCAGGCAGGAGGCTGGGGAGAGACCAGAAAACCACCAACCAGATGTCAAAATGGTGATGAGCAAATGCTGTGAATCCTTTAGTCCCCAACACCCCCACCAATAACACAACAACCACCAGCATCACCACCCCCACCAACATCACCATCACCACCACTCACACCACCCCACCAACATCACCATCACCACCAACATCACCACCCCACCAACATCACCATCACCACCAACATCACCATCACCACCACTCACACCACCCCACCAACATCACCATCACCACCACTCACACCACCCCACCAACATCACCATCACCACCAACATCACCACCCCCACCAACATCACCATCACCACCACTCACACCACCCCACCAACATCACCATCACCACCAACATCACCACCCCACCAACATCACCATCACCACCAACATCACCATCACCACCACTCACACCACCCCACCAACATCACCATCACCACCAACATCACCATCACCACCACTCACACCACCCCACCAACATCACCATCACCATCACCATCAACATCACCATCACCACCACTCACACCACCCCACCAACATCACCATCACCACCACTCACACCACCCCACCAACATCACCATCACCATCACCATCAACATCACCATCACCACCACTCACACCACCCCACCAACATCACCATCACCACCACTCACACCACCCCACCAATATCACCATCACCACCAGCATCACCATCACCACCAGCATCACCACCCCCACTAACATCACCATCACCACCACTCACACCACCCCACCAACATCACCATCACCACCACTCACACCACCCCACCAACATCACCATCACCATCACCACCACTCACACCACACCACCAACATCACCATCACCACCACTCACACCACCCCACCAACATCACCATCACCACCAACATCACCACCCCCACCAACATCACAACAACCACCAACATCACCACCACAACATCACCACCACTCACACCACCCCCATCAACATCACAACAACCACCAACATCACCAAAACCAACAACATCACCACCACCAACATCACAACAACCACCAACAACAACATCACAGCAACCACCAACATCACCACCAACACCAACATCACCACCAACACCAACATCACCACCACCCACACCACCCCCATCAACATCACAACAACCACCAACATCACCAAAACCAACAACATCACCACCAACAACATCACAGCAACCACCAACAACAACATCACAGCAACCACCAACATCACCACCAACACCAACATCACCACCACCCACACCACCCCCATCAACATCACAACAACCACCAACATCACCACCAGCCCATCAACATCACAACAACCACATACATGACCACCATCCACACCGACCCCACCAACATCGAAACAAACACCAACATCACATCCACCCACACCACCACCACCAACATCACAACAACCACCAACATCACCACCACCCACACCACCACCACCAACATCACAACAACCACCAACATCACCACCACCCACACCACCACCACCACCAACATCACAACAACCACCAACATCACCACCACAACATCACCACCAAGCACACCACCCCATCAACATCATCAGCCCCATTAACATCACCACCACCACCACCGACATCACAACCACCACCACCACAAACAACCACCATCATCACCACCACCGCCAACATCACCACCCCCACCAACACCACAACAACCATCAACATCACCACCACAACATCAACACCACCACCAACATCATCACCACCACCAACATCACCACCCCCGGGCGCCCAGACCCTGTCCCAGATGGATCAGCTGACCTGGCCTTTGATTCCTCCACATCAGATGTCAGAATCTCTCCACCTCCACTTTTGGTGTTTCACCTGCTCTACACAACAATGGTCGTATGACAACGATCATTTGTTGCTGTTGTTGATTTAAAAATAGGAAATTCTTTGTTTGTGTTAGCCTTCAATGCACACAGTCCTTTTTTAAAATTGCAATGTGTTTTTTTTGTTTTGTTTATTGTTCTCAAGACTTTTTTTCTGAAGTATGACTGTGTGTGTGTGTGTGTGTGTGTGTGTGTGTGTGTATTTGTTTGTGGGTGTGTGTATGATTGTGTGTGTGTGTGTGTGTGTGTGTGTGTGTGTGTGTGTGAATCTGGGAGTAAGTAATCAAATAAAGCAATACTCATTCAACCTAATCTTATAGTTTGAATTTTTAAATAATTGTATAGCTTAAAGCCTTGTTATGTATGTGTAACTATTTATTTTCTAAATCACAATGTTTTTGAGGCAACGTCCCAACACCTCTCAGCTGTGTGTGTGTGTGTGTGATAGCAGAAAACATCCAGTGTATGAGCTGAAATTGAGATAGTAAATATAAAACAAGAGTAAATTTTAATTCTTGCGTAAAATATTCAAACACTTTGAAAGACCTGCGTTTATTCTAAGAAACTTTGAGGGCCTTGAAATTTGTGATGATGTTGTCCTCAGGTCAAGGTCACTGTCACCTTAAATGAACATGCTGTATATTGGGCCCTATCTTGAGCAAGACGCTAGCTGGCGCTTGGTCACCCACAAGCATCATAGCTAGTTTAAAGCCAGTGCGTATGACATTTTCCGCACTCCACCTGTATGGACAGGTGCGTAAGTGTGTTCACCAGAAAATGTTTGAGCCATAGACCAAGAAGTGGCTGCTTCTCCTTCAGACTGGAACAGCAACCCGCTAAGTCCCTGTGCAACCTGGACTTTAAAGGAAATAACATGGAGATCAGTTTGAGTGATGTCACTCCCAAAACACACCTACAGGTTTTTTGGGGCTCTGATAATGCACCCTCTAAATATCAAAATGAGTCTGACACACCCCAAACGTCTCACTAATAGCGCCCTCCACCAATTGCTTGGACCCATAGGTCACTTAAACAGGGCTCTACATCGCAGGAACATGTTCAGGGGGTTTCTTCATATTTGGTACAAACTTTTATTTTGACTCAAAGTCAGGGTCAGTGTAGCACAAAGGAAAGCAATATCTCAGGAACACCTTCAGGGAATGAAGGTGAAATTTGGCACAAACACCCACAGGGACTCTGGAATGAAGTGAAAAGATTTTGGTGGTCAATGGTCAAGGTTGTTATGATAGACACAAATCATGGAGGCATAAAACCAAATGAATAAATACAAAAATAAAGTTTTTATTGATAGTGTTTTGTATCTAATCTGTTCCAGAGGAGGCTTCAGGCACAACACAAATTACCATGAGGACATATCCTGCAGAAAAGTGAAAATCCCAAATTGAACTTGAAGTTACCTCACTTAGCCGCTAATCCTGCTTTGTGATAAAGGTCCCGGGTTGGCAACCAAAATACACAAGAAATACACTAAATCCGAATTAAACTAGAGTCCAAAATTTAACATTTCAGTCGTGCCAAGGTGGGTGCGAATGAAGCAACCAAGGAGGAGTTGAGAATAGATGTTGACACTAATGTGACACTGGTGGAACAGAGTCAACAGATTAACTCATAAAATGTAATTCATTTATCACTCTCACACACACACACACACACACACACACACACACACACGCACACACGTACATTATAAGACATACAGCTTCTCTATTGATGCTTTAAAGGTCATTGAAACTGAGAGAACTTACTGCCATCTAGTGGCTATTTTAATCAGAGCAAGTTAGTTCCCACAGTAACCGAGAATTCATGGACAATCTGAAAAATTGACTTTATAGTGACCCCTGTTGTACAGAAGTAACATTACACCAGCCAGTCTTGTGCCCACTAGATGGCAGTAAAAACATATTTTTAGATGAAGGCTTGCAGAAATGCTTTGCTGCAATGGAGACCTCTACTGCAACATCTGGGGAAAGACCACAGTTCTCCAGAGGCCTGGAGAGATTTTGGCTCGACAACACATAAAGTTAAACTGCATGAACCATTTAAAATAATGGTCTCATAAAATGTGAGGTGCCCTGATTGCTTATAGAGACACAGAACTGTCCCTGGGTTTTTCCTGTCCTCAGGGATGATGCAAATTGAAAACAAGTGCATTTAGATTAAGATCTATTGCATAAAACAGACCTCTCCAAACAGCAAATTAAGAAACCAGCATTAATAACATCTCTGTGCTGAGTTTGCTTTGTACATTTCTCTCATTCTGCCATCATTTATCACATTCTAACACACACTTATAATTGCCTCTTTTCAAACTAGGAATGGAATTAAATATTTACAATTTTCCTCTGAAAATGTCTTTTTTCCCATGGTATTTTTTTTTCTGTCCTGGAAATTAGATATGCAGAAACACAGTGCTGCTGTTCGTATAATTAATCTGCTTATAATGAGTGATGAACTACATTCGAAAAGTATTTTCAGTGTTAAAGTGTTAGTCTTAATCTTTGACACTGAGGAGGTCCTGCAGGTTTCTGTAACACTGCAGTTTCTTTGTTCAGATCACACTATTTTAATCATGTTGTTCAAAGTTTTCACAATGGACAATGGTCTCTCAGTGTGGAGGGGTATTGAGAAGTTAACTGTTAATAGAAGACATGATCTTTGACATGTGGGTAACGTCTCGTGCATAGCCATGATTCATGCATGCACTATATAATACATTAAGTGGTAGCACAGCTGAGGCTACGACCATAAGTGCAAATACATAAATGTGGCACATCATGCTGCACAGTTTCAGTTGTTGTGCAATTTGCTGTTATAATTCCTGCAGCTCGAATGGAAGAAACAGAAAAAGAGCGCTGGATATGTAGAATGTCTCCTCTTCAGTCTAGTCAGTGTTAACTATATAGATCTAGATCAGATCTAGAACCCCATTCTTTATATCAATGTAGGGGCATTGGGCCAGAACCTGACTCTGTCTCTTTATTCCTGACTGGTCAAAGCTGCATAGAGACATACAAGAGAGAGCGAGTACAGACAGGCTTAGGTACTCAGCCACAAACAATAATGACAATAGAAGCTAGAGACATGACTGATAGTAACTCTTATCAACAGTTATACAAAATATACCCGGGCAAAGTATCAATATCAAATAATGCTATTACACTACAATACAATAAACGCAGACTTTCCAGCAACTGGGTGACTCTGTATCAGTTTCATATCAAAGTCTGCAACACAAAGCTGTACGAAGCACACCAACGGCCCACACATTCATTTCAGAAAATTGAAAGCTCAAATGTTGGAAAATGATTTTTTTATCCAAAAATTGTCAGTACACTTCTTCTCACGGGTGAAATTAGAAAGAAATCATCACACAGCTGGTGGCTCTCTAATTACAAATGATTCCCCAGCCTCCTAAAAGTTTGAAAACACTTGAGAAAAACATTAGCCTCTCCCCGTTTTCTCACTTCCTCAGAATGTTTTTTGGTCTCTATCTCCCTGCTCATGTTTAAATGATTCTTACATCATGAATGGCGTGTTTATCAAAGCTGACTGAGAGAAGAATGAACATGCCACCTAAATTCTACCAATAATTACAAATACACACCCAGTTCATTTCTGGTCTCTGTTCAAATTCAGGCAGCAGACCTGAATATGAGCGTGCACGCATGCATGCACACACGCACACACACACACAAACACACACACACACACACACACACACACACACACACAAATGCACACACATGCAGATATCCTTGTTAAGACAATGCACTGATGCACATATTCTGTTTATTTGATACATTTTAACACTTTTTTTTAACAAACCTTGACCGTACGTAATGGTTGAAAGGCTCTGTGAGTAGGACAGGTCCATGGGTGCCCTCACCAAGTACTGATGTAGGGGAGCATGAGACCACAGTGTGGGTCCATTCTGGGTGGTGCAGAAGTCACCGTACAGTAGTAGTACAGTACATGTTGCTCTACATCCTGTCAACAAGCAGGCCAGTAGAACCGTCCACTCAGAAGGTGGAGGATTTTGGCATTCTCATAGTGCCCTGCCCCCACTGAGCCATGGATCTGAGGAATTGGAGGGTGACGCCAATGAAGGCGACATTGCTCAGGTTGGACAGAGCTCGGTGGATGTGGTTGGCGTGCACCAGCAAATCACAGAGGTAAACAATGCACCAAGTCTTGGGTATGTCCACCAGCACTTTTTCCATCCCATTCCATCAGTTGCTGGATTGTTGGTATGTTGAAAAGTCCAAATGGCATGACACTGAACTGCCACAGCCCTGCCTGATGGTGAAGGCGGTCTTTGGTCTTGTGTAGAGGACCATCTCCACCTGCCTGTAGCCACTGTGCTAACAGAGAGGTCTGAAATATCTGGACCTGAAAATGCTGTCAAGGGCATCATCAGTTTGTGGAAATGAATAAAAGCCCTCTTTAATGAGAGCCCTGAGGTGTTCAAACTTCATGCAGAAATGTCAGCCAGCTTCCTCATAAAGACAATCGGGGTTACCCAAGGACTGTCAGAAGGCTCAATCCCTCCACTAGCAGCCATCTATAAAATGGCACTGCTCAGTTGCAGCTGGTTGCAGTACCCAGTTTCTGTGTTGTCTGTTTTGTTTTGTTTTGTTTTTTTTACACCACCCTGGATGGTTTTCAGCTGGTGAGGACGGACAGGAACGCTTAGGAGAGCAGTCAGACGAAAGGTGGGGGACTTTCAATATTTATTAATACCGGATGGCAACCATGGGCACATCAGTGTGAAGGAGCAACTTTGTACTTGAGATATTGAGTTGGTAGCTGTAAGCATCAGGCCGTTTACATCCCAAGCGCAAGTTCTTGCACATCATCGCGATAACTGCATATGTTCCTCCTTCTGCTGATGCAGCAGCTGTTTGTCAGCTTCTTCATGCTACTGGGTCATGGTAGCAGATGTCAAACCCCCAGTCTCTCCTACTTATCTCTGGTGACTAACCATGCTTCCCTGGCCTCTCCTCTCTGCACCTTCACTTAGTATGTGGAACGCCATCCCAGGTGGACTAAAGAGACCGGCATGGTACTCAGGGACTGTTTTGAGACCACTGTCTGAAGTGCTGTGTGGTTCACACGAGGAGGACATTGACACCTTAACCCACTGCATCACAGATTATATAAACTTCTGTGTACAGAACACCTTCCAAGAAGGTTCAGTGTTTCTCTAATAACAAGCTGTGAATGACCCTGGGTCTGAAAGCTCTCCTAAATGACAAGATGAGGACTTTTAAGTCTGGGAATAAAGAGAGGCTGAAGATGGTTCAGAGGGAGTTAAAGAGAGAGATAAGGAGAAGGAAAGTCTGCTACAAGAGGAAGCTGGAAGACCAACTCTTGAGGAGCAATGCCTGGGAGGTTTGGAGAGGCTTAAGGCTCATCTCCAGCCATGGCAGTAACAGCGTGAGGGACCAATGGGCCAATGAACTGGACTAGTTTTGATTCTGCCCCTGCTTGCTTCCTCCAGAAGCATTAACCTCTCACCTGATCAAGACAATGGAGAGGCTCATCCTCAACCACCTCTGCTCTATTGTGAATGCAGAGCTGGACCCCTACAGTTTGCCTATTGTCCAGGCATTGGTGTGGAAGATGCAACCATCTATCTGGTGCAGAGGTCTCTTTCACACATAGAGATCACCAGAAGCACTCAGTCACACTATTTTCATAGATTTCTCCAGTGTTTTCAACAGCATTCAGCTTGCACTGCTGAGGAGGGAATTGGAAGAGGCTGGAGTAGAGCACCACTAGGCTGCATGGACCATCGACTACCTCACCAACAGTGTGTATCTGATGTGGTAGTCTGCAGCATAGAGGTCCCAAATGGCACAGTGGTCTCCCCTTTCCTCTTCACCTTCTGAACCTCAGATTTCAGACACAACACAACAGCTGTCACCTCCACAAGTTCTCTGACAACACTGCCACTGTTGGATGGGTGATGGAACCACCTGGAGTATAGGGAAGTCATCACTGCCTTTATTGACTGGTGCGGGCTAAACCATCTCCACATTAACACCAGCAAGACCACACAGGTGAACATCCAGGGTACAGACATTGAAATTGTGGAGAACCATCAGTAGCAGGGTGTTCACCTCAACAACGAACTGGACCGGTCCGCAAATACAGATGTCCTGTACAAGAGGGGCCAGAGTCAGACCTTTCTATGACACTGCAGTGGCATCTGCAGTGTTCTATGCAATGGTCTGTTGGGGATGCAGGAGCACAGAGAGGGACAGGATGTACTTTTGTACATATATATTTTTAATTTGTCATTTTTATCTTATTCAAGTTTCCTTGCACTATTTTCTGTCTTTTTTCTCCCATGCTGCTGTAATAACAGAGTTTCCTGGGTATGGGATGAATAAAGTTTATGTCAATCTTAACTTATCTCATCTAATCTTATCTCATCTTGTAGATCATGTCTTATTGGACAAACCCTGTCTACATGCAGTCTTTATCTCTACCTGGTCTTCGTGTCCAGCTGCGGTTTTCATCTCCAACTGTGAAGACATGCTTAAAATCGTCAAGCAGTTCTTTCAAAAGGAAGAACTTATGTGTTAGTAGGCCTTGTTGCTACATTTCTGCAAGTGACGCAACACCCTAGACATCTCAGCAGCAGCCATCTGACTTGTCTTTCATGGCTACGGGGAACCTTACTAATGGAGGGCTGCATTTAAAGGGTAGCGCTTGTGGTTGCTGGTATGGGGAGGTAATAGGGCTTGAGCCCTGCTGGGCTTTGGCCACTTGGCATTTCTCTTTTGGGCCCATTCTTCATCACCAAAGTGGGACATTCTCTGTGCTGAGGGTGATGGTGCAGCCTTTCTAGTGTGAACCCCTGAAGGAAAGAATAGAGGGCCAGCTCCTTTCTGGGAGCAGGGAACTCTTGGTACCCATTCTGGGCATATCGCTGCACATCCATGACAAAGGTGTCCAGGCCATACCCATTTTGGCTGGTTAGCTGCTCTTTACTCTGACTGGTGCATGTTCGATTACCTCAACGCCTCTCCACCATGGTTAGTGCCCGAAGGTCCCTCTGTTCTTATGGGGTTAGGTCTATAAGCACCCGCGAAGCCTTCTCCTCCAATGCCAGGGTCAGGTGAGTGGCTGCTTCTTCATTGCTTCAGCCACTATGATGTGCTGGAAAGAAGTATGGCTCCAGCTGTGTTATCATGTTGTTACAATAGAGTTACTAATCAAAGTGCAGTTAAAATTGGTAAAGTATGGTTTAACTACTATGCATTAAAAAAAAATTCTGTTTCCAGTGGCTGTGTTAAGATGAGCATGTATCTTTTTTATTATTCTCCAGTTTTAATCTCTAGCTGTTACGGATGCACTGCTTTTAACAAGCAGGAACGTCAGGTAGACCCAGGCGTAATGGGAGTGGCCATCTGCTTTGACCGGTTGGGGGGAAGGAGAGCAGGAGAAAAGGGCGGAGACTGAGACAGAGAGAAATATAGAGAAAGAAAGAGAGGAACACATACAATCCACACTTTGTGTTCATCCTGTGCTTGAGGACAGACACATAGGAGATAAGAAGAAGTACGGATGTACCCCGGAGCGGATGACCAGAACCGGGTTGAAATGCTGTGACAGTCCCAGGGCCTCGCTTCCTCCTGCAGCTCATCCCTCAGGACCCTTGCTGCATCTTCATGTTCCATCAACCCAGGCCTCTGAATGACCAATTCAGCCTGTGCAGCCTCTGCAACCTATGTCGCCTGCAGCAGCTCATCCTTAAGGCCCCTTGGTACACCACTGTGGTCTTCCTCAGCTTGCAGCTCAGTGACCTCTGCTGCCTCACCCTGCTCCTCCTTCACCGCCTGCTTGTAAGCCTGCAGGACCTTTGCTACCTTCCACTTTTCCACTTTACATACATTCAGCTTCCCTGGCCCTCCACGCAGTCTGCAAGGCCCTTGCTTCGTTCCTTCTCACTATGTCTCGGATCTTTGCTGTATCGTGGAGCTCTTCCTCCACTCCAAACCACCTGGCTTCCTGGACATTCTTTTTAAGAGACATCATTTGTGGATAAAGCGTATGGTAAATTTGGAATGTAGCTGTCAGCCCTGGAGGTAGCTCATTTAGTTTTATAGCTCAAGTGAGAGGCTCAGTGTTATCCGCTTAGTCGTCCTGAGGCACCAAGTTTAAAATTTGTTAAAAGATGTGCTCTGTTGTTATATATGCCCTCTCAATGTTTTATTTTTTTATTTTCAGGATGATAAATTCTAAAGTCAATCAAGAGTAGAGAATAAAGAATTCTCAGATCAAAGAAGAGGCAAAGAAATGTTATATGCCTAAGAGGATTAGAGACTTCAAAGATAAAAGTCAGATCAAA
This sequence comes from Aulostomus chinensis, assembly GCF_037954235.1. Classification (NCBI taxonomy): domain Eukaryota; kingdom Metazoa; phylum Chordata; class Actinopteri; order Syngnathiformes; family Aulostomidae; genus Aulostomus; species Aulostomus chinensis. Next base: position 15,839,858 of record NC_141341.1, read on the forward strand.
GTGAGAGGGCCAGAGATTTAAAAAAAGAACAATGAAATCAAAGCTGGAACTCTAAAACCAATGGTGGTTGAAGCTTACATTGCTTGGAAGAGAAAGGCAGAGATCCACCTTTATGTCGCTAATGTCGCAGTCTTAAATGACAGTCCACGGTCAAGATGAGCTGCATTTCAACTCAAGCTCAAAAACTAAATGTCAGGGACATCACCAGGAAGATGCAATTTTACAGTTCAACTGACTGAAAATAAACTCTTGCTTTGTATCTAATTGGTTTTGGATCAATATGTAAATTTAATCCAAACGACTGCCACACCTCTTGGGCCAGATTGAGTGACTGTTGTATGTCAATCAGGCCACCACTCCAATGAACACTCGAATACATAGACAGTAGGATTGATGCTGCATGTCGATACATTGAGATATCAGCATTTTTATAGGATAATTTGCAGTAATGGTTTGCAATTTTTGTCTCTATGTGTTGGCCTTGTGATGGACTGGTGACCTGTCCAGGGTGAACCCGCCTCACACCTGAAAGCTCCAGCCCCCCCCCACCCCCCCACGACCCTTAACAGGATAAGCAGTAGAAAATGAATGAATGGAGGGATGGATGGATGGATGGATGGATGGATGGGTGGATGGATGGATGGATGGATGGGTGGATGGATGGGTGGATGGATGGATGGATGGATGGGTGGATGGATAGATGGATGGATGGATGGATGGATAATGGAGGAGATCATTGTGAAATGTGCTTCGTTTTAAATATATAGCAAAAGCATATTGCTTGCTATTTTAAAAAGACATCACAATATAACAAATATTGAGCTCTTTTTAAGAGAATGTTCACGTCTTAAAATACTGTAAGCCAATTAAATGTTGACTGTCACAAAATGTTTTTAGTTTCATCCTATGTGAGGAGTTGACTTTTATATTAGCAAATCTGCATTCTGTTAATGGTGAAATTTACCTTGTAAAAAGGCAAATCATTTATTGTTATATCGACCTACAGAAAGTAGCCCTTTGGACTGTGGGAGGAAGCTGGAGTACCACAGAGAACCCACACAGGCACAGGGAGAACACGCAGACTCCACACAGAAAGATCCAGCCCCCGAGCCGGGACTCGAACCCTGAACCTCCCTGAACGTTTTATTTTGTAGTTAGCGTCCTGTCTTCCTGTGCTCCCTCCTGTGTTTGCCTCATGTGTCTCACCTGCGTTCACTGCACCTCCTGTGTCTCATTTAAACCCCAGCATATTTAACCTCTGTGTTTTCCATTGTCTCTCGTCCCATCATTGTGTTTGTGCTTGGCTTTGTCATTGTCATGTCTACACAACCTTGCTCAGTTCAGTGAGCTTGCAAGGCAGCTCAAGGCCGGTCCAGGACAGCCAGGAGCTCCCGGCCTGCTAGCAATAGGCCGGTTAGCCACCCTCCTGCTCAGCTGCAGCCACATCCAGCTCCCTCTACAGTCAAGCTGCTGGCTCCTTTGAGCGCCACTCCTGTTCCTGTACCGAGGGTCTCCTCGGTAACCGCTCCTGCACCTGTGTTGAGGGTCTCGTCAGATGCCGCTCCTGTGCCTGTGGTCATCAATCCTTCCCTGTGGTCTTCTGCCTGGCCCCCAGGCTGTCCCCCAGAGTCACATTTTTTGGTTTTGCTTGTTTTTTTTGTTTGTTGTCTTGCCCTCTACCTCTGAGCCACGCCACCCCTGTATTTAGTCATTGTTGCGATAAAATAGAGAAAAGTTCCCTCCTTGTTTTTTCAACAAAAAACAAAGGTCTCAGGAAATGTGGAGATGAGGAAGAAATGCTATTTCCTACATAAATAATTTGATATAGGCCTGATTCTTCTTCTTTGTTTTTCCAGGTGAGAGCAACAAAATGAATACATGCAGAGTTGTTTCACCTTGGAGGACTCACTCCAACACAGCTCCAGAAGCCACCAGTCTGAACAGGCTGCAAGAGATAGGAAAAATACTCAGATTTTGCTCTTGTGACCTCACAGTGACAGCAGTGGCATTACAACTACAGTAACCCACAAAACACGATGCTGCATCAATAATGCAAGAAAATCAATCCAACTTCTTTTGCTAAAGGCCTGCCGACACATCCTACAATGTTGGCCGTCTGGTCCAGTTGATTTTAGGCAAGTGGGAAACCATCTCAAGACCACCATGAGTCCGTAATGGTGGAGTTTGTCGTCCGTGTGTATTCTGGTTTAAACAAAGAAAGCTTGGCAAAAACAAAAAAAAAGGAGGTGTTCATCTTCAATTTCAAAATCCTCTGATAGTTAATTGTTTGTCATCATTACTTATGAGTTATTGTGTGCTGAAAGGAATCTCTTTGTTGTGTGTGTGGTCTGGTGTTTGGTCTGCATGTTCTCCCTGTTCCTGCGTGGGTTCTCTCTGGTACTCCAGCTTCCTCCCACAGTCCAAAGACATCAAGAGGGGACGAGGCTGATTGACACTCTAAATTGACCGTAGGTGTGACTGTGAGTGTGAATGGTTGTCAGTCTCTATGTGTTGGTCCTGTGATGGACTGGTGACCTGTCCAGGGTGAACCCTGCCTCTCACCCATAGTCGCTGGGATAGGCTCCACCCCCCCCCCCCCGCAACCCTTAACAGGAATAAGTGGAAGAAGATGGACAGATGGGT